>NC_091956.1:1080047-1085047 GCF_031021105.1 Erythrolamprus reginae
GCTTGGGGCACAGAGGACAGGGGTCCTGCGAAGGCATAAGTCTGTGTGTGAAAGAGAGGGTCTTTGAACCTGGCCCCCCTCCTCCTCCTGCCCCCCCTCCCAATAAATTCTCCGCTCCTGCCATCCCATCCGCAGCCCGAATTAACCCTGACCATTGTGTCCTGCGGTGGGGGTGAGAAGGGGGGGAAAGGAGGGAGGGAGGAGGAGGAGAGG
Source organism: Erythrolamprus reginae (assembly GCF_031021105.1). Lineage (NCBI taxonomy): Eukaryota > Metazoa > Chordata > Lepidosauria > Squamata > Dipsadidae > Erythrolamprus > Erythrolamprus reginae. The sequence continues at coordinate 1,080,261 of NC_091956.1, forward strand.
AAATTTACCAGCTGACAAAGAGGGACCCCCCCCCCACAGACACTAATTGCTTCCCCTCCACCCGGCCCCTCCCTTCCTGGCCTGGCATCTGTGTGTGTGGGGGGGTCCCCCTTCCCAGGGTTTCTCTACAAAGTCCACTCTCAGCTCCTGGCAGGGTCTTCGCAGGTGGCGACCAACCCATATTTCCTTCTCCCTCCCCCTCTTTTTTCCTTTTCTCTTTCTCTCTCCCCTCCTTCTTTTTTCTTTCGTTCCTTCTCTTCTTTCTCTTCTTTCTTTCTGTTTCTTTTCTCTTTTTCTCTTTCTTTCTCTCTCTTACTTCCTTTCTCTCTCTCTCCTTCCCTCTTTTATCCTTGTTCTCTTTCTCTCCCTTCCTTTTTTTCTTTTTCTCCCTCTCTCTTCTCTTTCTTTGTTTCACTTTCTTTTCCCTTTTCTTCTTTTTTCTCTTTTCTCTTTATTCTCTTATTCTCTTACTTTCTCTTCTCTCTCTTTCTTCTTTCCCCCCTCTCTCTGACACACACTTTCTATTTTTTCTTTTTCTTCCTTTCTCTCTCTTTCTTCCTTTCTCTCTTCCTTTCTCTTTCTTTCTCTACTTTTCTCTCTCTCTCTTACTTTCTTTCTCTCTCTCTCTCCTTTTTCTCTTCCTCTTACTTTCTCACTGTGTCTTTTTCCTTCTCTCTCTCTTCCCCCCTCTTTCTCTCTCTCTCTTACTTTATCTTTCTTTCTATCTTTTTTCCTTCCTTCCTTTCTCTCTCTCTCTCTCTTTCTCTCTCTCTTTCAGAAACCTCCAAGGGGTTAGAATTGCCTGCGTACTTCAGACCCAGCCTTCTCTGTAGACAGAACCCAGCTGTCTGTCTCTAATATCAACCCATTCTCCCTCGGCCACAGCATAGAGAAGGAACCCAACCCAGAAGGTCTCAACGGGCAGGAAACGAGACCTACCACTCAGCCAGAAGGGCTGGGGGGAAACACTTTTCTCCCTCCCCAATTTCTCCTAATTGTACCTCCAGATCATAAATGTTTCTGACAGTCATCCCCCTGTCGCTGGCACATTCGTTCTCAGGGTCAGCTGACAAGCCACCCAGGTTAGGGCATCTTGCCAGCCTGGCCTGAATCCCGAATTCTTTCTAAATCCTCCAGCTGCCCGTCAATGAAATCATTGCAGACAGCGATCGCCTCTGGGAGCTCCTGTGCCTGGGTCAGTTCCAGCTGCATGTGGTCAAGGGGGGCTGGGGGGCCATGGGAGCTGGAGTCCAGTCTTTCCACCCAGGGCATGCAGGCATAGCTATTTTCAGCCTCTATCAGATGCCCCTCTAGGTCTCCAAACTTGGCCACTTTAAGACTCGTGGACTTCAACCCCAACCAACAGTGAGAAGAATCCACCCATGGAACAGAAATTGCCTTCATCCTGGAGATGATGAAGAGATGATAGATAGATTAGATAGAGGATAGCTAGATAGTGCAGATAGATAGATAGATAGATAGATAGATAGATAGATAGATGATGGATGGATGGATGGATGGATGGATGGATGGATGGATGGAGGATGGATGACGGACGGATGATAGAGATACTGTAAATAGATAGATAAATGATAGAAAGAAGATAGATAGACAGACAGACCAACAGACAGACAGACAGACAGAAAGAAAGAAAGAAAGAAAGGCAGATGATAGATACTGTAGATAAATAGATGATAGATAGACAGACAGACAAATAGATAGATACATAGATACTATAGACAGAAAGATAGAAAATAGATATAGATAGATAGACGATAGATAGATAGATAGATAGATAGATAGATAGATAGATAGATAGAAGATAGACAGGCAGGCAGACAGACATACTGTATAAATATAGATAGAAGATAGATAGATAGATAGATAGATAGATAGATATAGATATAGATATAGATAGATATATAGAGATACAGTATAGATAGAGATATAGATATAGACAGACAGACAGACAGACAGACAGACAGATAGATAGATAGAAAGATAGAGAGATGATAGATAATAGATGATAGACAGACAGACAGACAGACAGACAGATAGATTATAGATAGATAGACAGACAAAACAAACAAACAGATAAGAATCAGTTGCCAAGCTGCTCAATTTTGATCATGTGGCCACAGGGATGCTGGTCGTTAAGTGTGAAAAACAGTTGTAAATCCCTTTTTTTTAGTGTTGCCGTCACTTTTTCAAATAAATAAACGCTACCTGCAGCCTCATAGAGATCATGCTTCCCTAGTTGACCACAGTGGCAACCATCCAGGCTAAAGGATCATAATCCACGTTTACGCTCGGCAGGAATCCAGGATTCTCGGTGTGTGTGTGTGTGTGAGAGAGAGAGAGAGAGAGAAATACCACTTGGCGCAACCTCATCCAGACAATTAATTTTATTTTATTTATTTATCTGTTAAATATATATGGATTCAGGGCTGCTTAAAGCAATCAAGCATAACACAAAATTTAAAATTATCCCAATACTTAATGACAAGGTTAAAAAAAGGTTTTATCCCAATAAAACGAGGGACAACCAACACTCCCCAACTTTTCCGATGGTCCCTATCAGTGGGCCCACTTTTCCAGCCCCCTCCAGGACCCCCACTGACCCCCACCCCTCCGCCCAGGCAACCTGCCTATTGTGCGATGTGTCACTTGTCAAACACATCGCCCGGCCAAGGCGAGCCAGGCTGCTGAAAAGCCCAGCGGGCGGCTGCACTATGCCACTAATTAGGGGTAGCGGCAAAGGGGGTCCCATACACACCTGCAGGGTCATGTGACTCGGAGGGAGGGGGGAAGAGTGGGGGGGTCGTGGTGTCCAGAGATGGACCAGACAAGGAGGGTTTTTTTGCAAGAAGCAAAGCCTGGCGTTGGGCGTCTAAGGAATTTGCTGAGGCAGAGTTGGATGTCGTGTTTTTCTCAAACTTGGCAAATTGAAGAGAGGAAGACTCCAACTCCCAGAATTCCCCAGCAGCGTGCTTTAAATTGCATGGACTCCAACTCCCAGAATTCCCCAACTAGCGTGATTTAAATTGCATGGACTTCAACTCCCAGAATTCCCCAGTCATCATGCCTTAAAATTGCATGGACTTCAACTCCCAGAATTCCCCAACTAGCGTGATTTAAATTGCATGGACTCCAACTCCCAGAATTCCCAAGTCAGCATGCCTTAAAATTGCATGGACTTCAACTCCCAGAATTCCCCACCAATGTGCCTTCAATTGCATGGACTTCAACTCCCAGAATTCCTGAGACAGAGTGACTTAAAATTGTGTGGACCCCAACTCCCAGAATTCCCCAGCAAGTGTAACTTCAATTGTGTGGGCTTCATCTCCCAGAATTCCCAGCCAACTTTCTTTCAGATGATTTTGAGCGACCGAAAGTTGAAAAAAACCCCAGCCTTCTCTCCTTCCTCCTTCCTCCCTCCCAGTAGGAACTTCCTCTATTTGCTGTTGTGTCAGTTAATGACAAAACCCCGGGCATTCTTTCCAGTCTCTGAAGCCGGCTGGTTCTTGCTTCAGCCACTGGATCCCAGCTGAGGATCTGTTCAAGGTCACAGGAATCCCTGGATGAGAGATTCATAACCCATTTACGCAGCTACTCCTCGGCCACAATTTATCTATTTTATTTATTTATTAGTTACTTATTTTATTAATTGGATTTATATCCAATTAGGACACAGGGTGACTTACAACATATAAAAAGAAACAATAAAATACAGCAGGCGAAATCCAATTAATTAATAGGTGTGAGACCCGAAATCTTTTTGCTTGGGATAATAGAACAAAAAACGAGAAAAGAACATTATTATATCATACAATATATTTTAACTGCAGTGCAAATTTGTATCGCTCAGCATTGAAAACAAGAAGAGATGCTAGTGGTTATTTTGAAAAAACATTTGAATGTGCACACGATAAAATGACCTTGGAACGAAACGACAAGGAAGACTCGAGATTTTATGACGGGTGGAAGGTAAATTTTATGAACTGGATAGAAAGGAGGAAATAACAGGAAGCTGTAAATGGAGAGTGTAAATATGTTAAATGGAATTAGAATTGTATTGTTGAGAAAGCAAATAAGTAAATGTTTGTTAAAAAAAAGGAGAAAAATTAAAAGAAGTAAGATGGCATAAACAAAGTTTAATATAGGAGATAACAGGAATGGAGTTGAAGAGAGAGGTTTTATATAACACTGAACGTAAACCGTGGATGTCTGGAACCGTGAAATTAAGGTAGAGAAAAAAGATAGACAACATGTTTGTGGGTTTTTTGCTTTCTTGTTTTCTTTCTCTCTTTTTCTTTCCTTTCCCCCTCCCCCTTTCTCTCTCCTGTTTTCGATGAGTTAGGTGCTATTATGTTACTATGGTTATGATCTATAATTATGAACTGTGTAATGCTTTTTTAAAAAAGTATTTAAACTGAATAAATTTTTTTTAAAAAAAAATGGAATCAAAGAAGGATATGATTTATGACAGGTCGATTATAGTTACATAGGTTTTGATAGAATGTGTGGTATAGGCATGGACGTATATAGGGAAATTGTGGAGAGAAAAATAAAAACTTTTTAAAAAGTAAGAAAGAAGTCCACTTATTTTGGAGCAGCCACGTTTGAAAAAAGTCAGACTCCAACCTTGGCCACTTTTAAGAGTTGTAGACTTCAACTCCTAGAATTCCTCAGCCAGGTCTCCAACTTTGGCAAAACTTTTAAGAGTTGTGGACTTCAACTCCCAGAATTCCTCAGCCAGGTCTCCAACTTTGGCAAAACTTTTAAGA
>NC_091956.1:1095047-1105047 GCF_031021105.1 Erythrolamprus reginae
TCAACACTGCCAAACTATTTACTAAGTCTGCACTACTATTGCTACTAGTTTTTTTCCTCATCATTCCTATCACCCATCTCCTCCCACTGTCTGACTGTAACTTGTGGCTTGTATCCTGAAGATTTTTATTATATATGGATTGTTTCTTCATGGCTTATTTGACCCCTATGACAATCCTTAAGTGTTGGACCTCATGATTCTTGACAAATGTATTGTACACGGAGGGCATAGGCACCAAAGACAATTCCTTGTGTGTTCAACCACACTTAGGACTTGGGGCGGCTTACAACATATTCAATTCAATTCAATTTATTAGATTTGTATGTCGCCCTTCTCTGAAAGCATACAGGACAAATCTAATATATTAAAAAAGTACAAGTAAAAACCCTATATAGTACACAATCAGTCAATCCAATCACACCATACAAAGGAACAATATGACATCCTAAATCAAATTAATTTAAATTAATACTCTGAGAACCTAAAACCATTAAAAACTCTCATTCCCATTCACTCAACTAGCTCACAATACACTTGGCCAATAAAGAATTCTCTTCTCTTCTCTTCTAATATATTATATTATATTCCTATTCTTATTTTATTTTTATTCTATTTCTCTTCTCTTCTATTTCTTTTCTTTTTTCTTCTCTTCTCTATTCTCTTCTTTTCTCTTCTCTCCTATTCCATTCCCTTCCATTCTAATTCTATTCTATTCTAATTCTATTCTATTACTATTCTTATTCTATTTTTATTCTATTTCTCTTCTATTTCTTTTCTTTTTTCTTTTCTTCTCTTCTCTTCTCTATTCTATTCTATTCTATTCCATTCCCTTCTATTCTAATTCTAATTCTATTCTATTCTTTTGTATTCTAATTCTATTCTATTCTATTCAAGAAGGGAGGGAGGTTTGAGGAGGAGGAAGAGGAGGAGGAGGAGGAAGAGAAAGAGGGCAATGAATATAGGGTCCTTGGTGCTTCCTAAGCTTGGAGGTCTTCTTGCAGACATTTCATAACCAAACTAGGGAACGTCACCCAAGCTCTGAGGATTAATAAATATGGGCTGCAGCAAGAAAGGCCAAGCAGAGGCTGTGAAAGGAACGGAGCCTTACTTTGTCATGGCAGAATTTGGCTACACCGCGGCCCAGAGATGAGTAGTATTCCCATCAAAGGAAAAAGGTCTTCTTGTAAGTAGTTTCTCCCAGCCTCCTGGGAAATTTTGCTGGAGAAAAGCGGTCACTCTTAAGCGAAGCAGAGGCTGCCTTCTGAAGCATGTGTCCTGGTCCTACTGAATTCAGCTGTGCTTCTACCCTAAGCAGTCCAGAGGTTGAGGTTGGGGTCTTGTTTACACAGGAAAACCCACCCTCTAATCCCTGCTTAATTATGGAAGCTCCTTGGCTTGTTCTCGCAGCCCAAGGGAGTTCCAATCAATCAATCAATTAATCAATCAATCAGAATACCACTGGAAAGGACCTTGAAGGACTTCTAGTCTAGCCTACCATCCCTGTCCTTCAATCCTATTATCCTTTTTATCACTTCTTTATGCAAACTATAATTGTATACTTGTATGACAAATATAATAATAGAAGAGTCCAGCTCCACCCTTGCTCCTCTCCAGACCAATGGTTGGCTGTTTCATTTTCTGAACAAAAATCAAATTTAAAACTTTGTTCTTTCTTCCAAGCTAAAGGCAGAGATCATATTTTACATCAACTGAAGTCACAATTCCTTTCACTGGGCTACAAAGATATTTTTTTTCTTTAAAAGCACATTTTCTAAATTGGGCTTTTAAAAAAAGTATTACCAAATAAAAACAACCCCCAGCAGTAATTACAGTAATAAATTACCTGGACTACAAACCAATTTGGCCATTGAGCGCTAACATATAGATTTAATAAATCAAACCATAATAAAAACAGCCGAAAGATCCTGGATCTGGTAATTTTCCAGCTGGAAATTGCTAGTAGTGGTGGACTTTTTATCTTTTTACAGGATGGAAATGTATTTGCTTATTTTTTTCCAAAAGATCCCAGCTTTATGATTCCAGTTGTTGCTGTTTAGGAAGAGAGAAATATTGTCCTCTGTCGTCCCTGGATGAAAATCATAAACTTCCCATGCCCCCTTGTGCAAAATCGTACATTTTTAATGAAATAATAAAGAAATAACAGAAGCAAGCAAAATTAAGCTGCCTTGAGACAAGCAGAAAAATAAAAACTATAATACAAAAATCACGGTCTCTTGGTCCTTTTATCATTTTGAATAAACAGCAAAAGGCTGATTTGGAAACGATAGATGCATATCTACGAAAACAATAATATAACAAGCTTTGAAATATCGGATGCCATTAGAAAGATTAAAATAAATATAGTGCCAGGATTGGATGGATTTCGCGTCAATACTGCAAGTGTTTTGATGGCCGCCGTTTATTTTAATTTATTTATATTCTTTCTTTTATCCTGCCTTTATTCTTTATAAATAACTCGAGGCAACAAATATTTAACTACTTAAGGCTGCAATGAATTATATCTTGGAAGGATCTACAATGCCTCTGTTTGTATGTTTATTACAGAAAAAGGTCAAAATTTAATAATAAAAAAATCCATAGAACAATTTCATCGCTGAACAACAAGGATCAATCTTTTTACTGCTTGATTGATTGAAACATTGAAGAAGGTTTTGTAAATTTTTATTCATGAGGATAGGTAGTTAAAGAATGCCTGGAGGTTATTGAATACTGTATTTACAATACGAACAACATTTACAGGAAAATAAGCAACATTCATATTTTTGGATGCAGAGAAATCTTTTGACAATTTAAATTTTCCTTCATGTTTAAACTTTTGGAAAAACAGAAATTCTCTAGATATGATACTGAAGCAATTAAGATGGTATATAAGTTGAATAAATAAATAAAAATAATGAAATAAGTTGGTTTGATATTATTGTTAATGGAAAATTCAACAAGTGCAATTCAAAAGGGTAGAACACAAATATATCTTTTTACTTTTTATTATAGTTTGGGAGTTTTGATTAGAGACGTTAGACAGGATGAGGAAAAACTGGGTTTGAATATTAAAAATGAAACGTATAAATCAAACGTCTTTGTCAACGATTTAGTTTTGATTTTACAAGACCCACAAAATGGGATAACATTTAATGAAGAAGCTAAATACCCCTTTGGCTGGCTTTAAGATAAATAAAACAAAAATCAAAACTCTTGGTTAAGAGTAGGACCATATAGGATCAGTAAATATAGAAACATAGAAACATAGAAGACTGACGGCAGAAAAAGACCCCATGGTCCATCTAGTCTGCCCTTTTACTATTTCCTGTATTTTATCTTACAATGGATATATGTTTATCCCAGGCATGTTTAAATTCAGTTACTGTGGATTTATCTACCACGTCTGCTGGAAGTTTGTTCCAAGGATCTACTATTTCTCATATGGATGAGAAAATCAGATTTTAAAGTGTAGGAGAAAAGAAAAGGAAATAGCATGGTGTTATATCAACTAACACAAATTCTAAGATTCAAAAAATTTAAAATATGAAAGAGAACAATTATGGGACTGGGAATATATTTAAAAGGTGTTACCATGTAAAGTTGTAATTATGGCTTTCTTTGCTAGGTATAATTTTTGTAATCAAGATGAATGTTATTCTATTCGTTTTCATTCTAGACGTTACCAATATCCGATTATGTGTGTTTTCCTTAAATAATGGCAGGGAGATATTTCTAAGTTAAATGGCAAGATGAAAAAAACCCCGAGATTTAAATAGGGGAAGCTAAAGAAAGGGGATATTTGGATTTACCAGATTTAAAATTTTATTTTGATGGGTGGATCTTGAACAATTAAATTTGGAGCACCATTATTTGGGATTTGAGTAGCACACCTATTTGCGAGATGGTTATCTCATTATTTTATTTAGTGTATGATATCTACAGAGAACATGCAATCACTGATATAAAACAATAATAAAATGCTTTATACATACATACGCAAAGATATTTAAGTAGAGCATCAGCAAAGGGTGTGTGTATTGTATATACACACAGCATAAATATATTTATTTTCTGATGCTCTTTTTAAACAAATTTGTGTATGCAACTCTCGTGTGTTTATACTTAGTGCAATATATGATAAAATATTAAATTGAGGTGATAAATAAAGTCAAAGGGAATGCAAATTTTAAGAATTGTTTTGTCAAAGAACGCCTTGATAAAAGTTTAGAATTAAATACAAAACAAGGCTTTCTCCTAAAATAGCTTTTGAGTTTTCACCCTAAGTAGCATTATATTTACAAAAGCAATGATAATAAAACCAATTCAGTGTACCAATGGTGAAATACGGTGTTTTATTGATTCAATTTTATTTATTAAATTGGTTCGCCACTCATCTCGCTGTTTTACGAAAGATGAACTTAATTTGAAATGGAAAGAAAAATTGCTGTTTGGGGCGGATGGATATATAACGGGGTCACATCTTTACAATTAAAATAAAGATTTAACCCAGCTAGCAGAAGCTGTGGTTTTGCATATACAGAATGTAAGTTTGAAATGGAACTACAGGGATAATTGTGTGTTTTGCTAGGGTTCGGAAATGGTTGTTGAAACTGAACTCGGAAAAGGAATATATTGAAGATTGTACGAGTCATTGGCCAAAGAATTTTGACAGCAAAATAAAGATTGATCAATAGGAAAACATATGGATGAATGGATTGAGATTTGCACTGAACTATTTGGAAGAAATTTTGTATAAAATTATGGCATTTAATATCGGAGAAATTGTCAAAAAGGTATGAAGGAGTTTCAAATATCGGTTGGAAATCTAACTGCTTTAAAGCAGAGAAACGCCGGAATCATATTTTTACTTTAATTCCAAAGATTCTTAAAATAAATATTAACATTGAAACTGAACATTTTATTTTTAGGTTTAATGGATAAAAGAACGGGAAAGAAATTTGTTCTTCTTTGATAATGGCAGCGAGAATTTTACATGCACAAAAATGAAAAGATGAATGAATGAAAGAACAGATGATAAAGGCAATGGAATTAAGAGGGGGGGTTTTGAGGGGGGAGGTTGCATAATTTTGATTTTTAAATTGCTTTTTTATCTTTCTATGTTGTGTAAGCTTCCCATAGCAGCTCGATTGCTGAGAGGAACGCATATTAAGTGTAACACACAAATAAACAACAGAGAGAGGGTGAAACTGACCATTTTAATTAAAGAGCACAATTTATCCAGGATTATTTCTACTTGGAAACCATTTCTGGACTTTTTGCTCAAAACCAGAAAGGGGGCAGAGAAATGAAAGCTTGATTTTAGATTTTAGATTATTAAACGAATGTTGTTTTTATTACAGAAATGGATCGAAATGTTGTGAAATGCCAAGCAAAGGGTTGATGCTGTGTTATTTTTTTAATCTGTTGCCTTGGGGGGGAATCAGAAGTCACTGTGGAATTCTCTCACACTTTCCCCCCACCCTCTCTCTATCTGCTTTCTAATGTTTTCCCCCCCCCATATTTGTATTTTATAACACAAACCAAAACATATATATATATATATATTTAAAAATCTCTTTGGTGGTCAGACCATCAAGTGAATCTCCAAAGAATCACCGGAGTGGCTCGTAGGCATTGTAGAAATAAAACAATATTTCCCAAGCCTCATTTTTCTCTTTTCATCACCCCAAAGAGCTTTTTACCCAATGCAGGCAAAACACTTTAACTGAAGTACCCCTGTTGTGATGAGTTTGGGTGACATTACCAAAGAAAGACCACTTTTACACAATTCGGGGTCATTTGGGAAACCCTGGAATAAAAGCTAAAAGATTTCCAAGCAGAGAAATGGGGAGAAAATTTAATTTTTTCCTCCCAAGGATTGGCGAGCAAGGGAGGTGCAATTCACAGACAGGAGTTGGATCTACTGGGAAGGAGGGATGGAAGGATGAAGTGAAGGAGAGGAAAGGGAAAGAGGGAAGGAAGGAAGGAAAGAAAGAAAGAAAGAGAAAGAAGAGAGAGAAAAATAAAAAAGAAAGATAGAAGAGAAAGAAAGAGAAAGAAGAGAAATGAAAAAGAAAGGAAGAAAGAAGAGAGAGAGAGAGAAAGAAGAGCAAGAAAGAACAGAAAGAGAGAGAAAGAAAAAAAGAAAGAAAGAAAGAAGAGAAAGAAAATAAAGAAAGAAAGAAGAGAAAGAGGGGAGGAAGGGAAGGAGGAAAGGAGGAAAGAAAGAAGGAAGGAAGGAAGGAAGGAAGGAAGGATAAAGCGGATCTAAACATTTTTCAAGCATTATTATTTTGGAAAAACCCAAGTTAAAATATGGAGCAGAAATAGAAAGAACAGAACGAAACAGAACGGAACGGAACAGAACAGAATAGAAGGGACCTTGGAGGTCTTCTAGTCCAGCCCCCTCCTCAAGCAGGAGACTCTCTACCATTTCAGATAAGTGGTTATATAGTCTATATCTTGGGTATAAACATTTTTATTTTTTTCTCCGCCTTGGAAAACATATACAAATGAAAACACAACAATGCCTAACAATATAGATATAAACTTTTCTTATCTTAAAAAGTTAACGAAACATCCTAAAATTCTATTTCCACATTTCATCAATCGTAACTTCATCACCTCAACAAGTAAGTTAAAAACAATAATTTTTAAATATGTATATATTTAAAATAATATAAATTTGAAACTACTTTAAATTTGCGTGACATAATTATTTAATGCTGTCACCATTTCCCTTTTTATCATCCAGGTTTCCAACCATCCAATTTCTAATTCTTTTACATTACTTTCGAAAGAATTATTTATTTAAACTGTTTTTATTTTCAACCCGTTCATCGAATTTCCCCCAAATTTTATAAAACTCGGAATCTTCTTTATCTTTAATTTTCCTTGTAAATCTATTTATTGGTGCACAGTCCATAGTTTTCCTCTCTTTCCGTTGGTATTCTATTCACCGTCCAATTTTGTGCTTATATAATTCTAGTAGCAGTCACTTGCATAGTCTATATATATCTGTGACGGCTGACCTTTTTCTGCTCGGGGGCCAAAAGGGTGCGTACGTGCGAGATGGCATGTGTGCCTGTGGCCACACCCATCATGCAATGCCCTCCCCCCCTTGCATGATGTATGCTGCCCCTCCCGCTCCCCCCTCCCGCACATGCGCACAGGCCTCACTGAGACCTCCGGACTCCTGGTAGGCCCATTGGGCTGTTTTTAACTCTCCTCCGGGTTCAGGAAAGCCTCCTGGAGCCTGAGGAGAATAAAAAAGGGCCCAAAAGGCCTGCCGCGAGTTTGAAAACTAACTTTTGGTCTGTTTTTCACTCTCCTCAGGGTTCCGGAAAGCCTCATGAAGTCTGAGGGGAGTGAATAAGGGCCTAACGGGCCTACTAGGAGTTTGGAAACTAACTTCTGGTTGGGCCATTTTTCACTCTCCTCAGGGTTCAGGAAAGCCTCATGAAGCCTCAGGGGACTGAAAAAGGGCCTAACGGGCCTACTGGGAGTTCGGAAACTAACTTTTGGTCAGGCCGTTGGGCTGTTTTTCACTCTCCTCAGGGTTCAGGAAAGCCTCATGAAGTCTGAGGGGAGTGAATAAGGGCCTAACGGGCCTACTGTGAGTTCGGAAACTAACTTCTGGTCAGGCCGTTGGGATGTTTTTCATTCTCCTCAGGGTTCAGGAAAGCCTCCTGAAGTGTGAGGAGAGTGAAAAAGGGCCCGGCGACGCCAATGGGGTTTCGGAAACTAATTTGTGATTGGGCCGTTGGGCTGTTTTTCACTCTCCTCAGGGTTCAGGAAATCCTCTTGAAGCCTGAGGGGACTGAAAAAGGGCCTAACGGGCCTATTGGGAGTTCGGAAACTAACTTTTGGTCAGACCGTTGGGCTGTTTTTCACTCTCCTCAGGGTTCAGGAAAGCCTCATGAAGTCTGAGGGGAGTGAATAAGGGCTTAACAGGCCTACTGTGAGTTCGGAAACTAACTTCTGGTCGGGCGGTTGGGATGTTTTTCATTCTCCTCAGGGTTCAGGAAAGCCTCCTGAAGCGTGAGGAGAGTGAAAAAGGGCCCGACGCCAATGGGGTTTCGGAAACTAATTTGCGATTGGGCCATTTTTCACTCTCCTCAGGGTTCAGGAAACCCTCCCGAAGCCTGAGGGGACTGAAAAAGGGCCTAACGGGCCTACTGGGAGTTCGGAAACTAACTTCTGATCGGGCCGTTGGGATGTTTTTCACTCTTTTCAGGGTTCAGGAAAGCCTCCCGAAGGCTGAGGAGAGTTTTAAAAAATGGCCAAATGGGCCTAGTGGGAGTTTAGAAACTAACTTCTGGTTGGACTGGTGGGCTGTTTTCCACCGTCCCCAGGCTTCTGGAGGCTTTCCTGAACCCTGGGGATGGCGAAAAGTGGCCAAAAAGAAGGCCGAAAATCAGCTGGCCAGAAAGCTATCTGTGGCACACGTCCGATAGTTTGGCCATCACTAGTCTATATAAATCCAGAAATACCTGCAGAAAGTATAATAATTAATAAAAATTATACATTTATTAATATGTAATTTTTAAAATTTACACATTTATAAAAATGTGTTGAAGTGGACAGACTTAAATAGAATTACAGGACCAAAAAGATTTGGATTATTTTAATACATGGGAACAGTGGTATCAGTGGATTGAACTTCGAAAAAAAGAAGAGTAGTAGCTAAAGAAGTATCATAATTTGTAAATATGTAAATATGTAAATGCAAAGCTGTTTGTATTAAGGACAAATGAAATAAGAACGAGCGTAATGCGTTAATGGCTAAGCAAAAATGGAACTATGCAACAAGGTATAATTGCTCCAAGAATTATTGTAACAGTTATTTTAAAGAAAATATTTGAAAATTAATAAAATTTATTATTATTTTTTTTTTAAAGAAAGATGAAGAAAAAGCTTCCCCTAGAATAGCTTACACAGAATTTGAGGATTCTAATTCTGACATTATTTTGGGGGGAAACTCTGGAATACAGAAATTTCAAGCAGTCCTCGATTTACAACAGTATTTGTTTAGCGGCTGTTCAAAGTTACAACGGCATTCAAAAAAGGGATTTATAACCCTTTGTGCACTTCTTCCATGGTCACATGATAAAAATTCAGAGTTATGACTATGACTAGCCGCCCCGAGTCTGCGGAGAGGGGCGGCATACAAATCTAATTAATAATAATAATAATAATAATAATAATAATAATAATAATAATAACAACCCAGTACAGAAAAACTGTAACTCAATGTTGTATGGACAGTTGGTGGATCAAAGCATTGCATGGCCAGTTCTTGGAGAAGATTGAAGGCAAAGTGGATAAAGAAAAGACCTGGTCATGGCTTACAAGTGGAACACTCAAAAGGGAGACAGAAGGACTAATACTGGCGGCACAAGAACAGGCCATTAGAACAAATGCTGTCAAAGCCAGAATTGAAAAATCAACAGACGATCCAAAGTGCAGACTCTGTAAAGAAACAGATGAAACAATCGATCACATACTCAGCTGCTGCAAAAATATCGCACAGACTGACTACAAGCATAGACATGATGCTGTGGCACAGATGATCCACTGGAACTTGTGCCGGAACTACCATTTCCCAGTGGCAAAGAACTGGTGGGATCATAAGCCCGAAAAAGTGGTCAAATACGAGCAAGCAAAACTACTGTGGGACTTCCGACTTCAGACTGACCGAATTCTGAAGCATAACACACCAGACATCCTGATTGTGGAGAAAAAGAAAGTATGGATCATCAATATCGCAATCCCAGGAGACAGCAGAATTAAGGAGAAGCAGCTAGAGAAATTAGTGAAATACGAAGATCTAAAAATCGAGCTGCAACGACTCTGGCATAAGCCCATGAAAGTGGTCCCAGTGTTAGTTGGCACGCTGGGCGCAGGGCCAAAGGATCTCAGTGGACATTTGAAAACCATCGGAATTGACAAAATCTCCCATCTGTCAATTGCAAAAGGCTGCTTTACTGGGATCGGCAAA